>NW_014554699.1:0-30686 GCF_001313825.1 Dinoponera quadriceps | reverse complement strand
GGGGGGGGGGGGGGGGGGCAGCACGCGCACTAGTATGCACCGCGGCGATCCAGGGTCGACGGCCGACGACTCTACGATCGTTATGTCATTCATGCTCTTACGCACGCACGTAACCTCTCGCTACGCGGGCGTACGAGCGTGTGGACTTGAGCGTAGTAACATAGGAGTACTGTTACGCGCTGCGTTCCGTGTCGGAATATGACGAAATTTCTCGACAATGCGCCGAGCGGAGAGAGAGAGAGAGAGAGAGAAAGATCGTATCGCGCGGCAGTTCGGAAAAACGACGCCTGTAATTTACAATCCCGTGTTTCTCTCCTCCTTTTTTTTTCTCCTCCTGGAAAAGGGTTCTCCTCGAGTCGTTTCCATTATTCCGTGAAGAACGAAGAGAAACGACGCTTTCTTCCGCGGGCAGGCATAAATTCCACGTAGTAAACTTTTCCATTTTTTTTTCTCTTTCGCTGATCCGATGAAACTTAATCGGAAAATCAGTCGACCTTTACATATCCGTTGTAATTTTCGTCGGATAAAGGCGCGACTTGGTCGGATGAAATAACAGAGTGATCGGACATTACGTCCCATCGGATATAGACATTTTTATTTTTCAATGGGATTATCCGATCGGATATTTCTTTCGGTGCGACTAAATCGGCCGTTTTCATCGCTCGAACGTGGAATCGGACATGCTCGCGAAACGCGTTTGTAGGGTGATTATCTGTCGGGAGGACAGCAGCCTCCTCGTGCTCACGACGGAGCCCTTCGCTCGCGAGTTTGCCAGAGAGAGAGAGAGAGAGAGAGAGAGAGTTCAAGGACTCGGAGGAGGTAGAGGACGAAGAGCGCGAGAGAAGAGAAGGAAGGAGGACGTATCTTCGCGACAGCGAGGATACGTAAGGGCAGCTGGGAGCGTTACACCTAGGTAGGGCATTGCACCGGTGCGCACGACGCGCGGTGGAAGTCTTTGGCCGGCGCTCGCGGTGCAACTGCAAAGAGTTGCATTCGCGTAGCCGCGTGCAGTGACCCGCCCTACCGTTAGGACGGCCCCGAGGATGCGTTCCCCTCTTCTTCTTCTTCTTCTTCTTTCTTCTTGTCCCTCTTATACTTCTTCCTCTTCTTCTTCTTCTCTCGCTACCCTCCCCATCCTTCGAGCGGCGGCTCTCCCCTCTCTCTCTCTCTCTCGATGCATCTCGAGCGTTCCTAGACACCGGGAAGCAAAAGCGCGCGCGTCCATCTAACGCGAACGAAGGGAGAGGGCNCCCCCCTTCTTCTTCCCCCCCCCCCCCTCCGTCGCCTCCTCAGCGCTGCCACGTCTATTCGACTCTATTCGCGCCGCATAAAGCTCACGCTACGCGCGAAATGCGATTGACCTCGCGCGATCTCCCCGAAGCGGCGCGCGAGGAAACGGGTCGTCTAATTCGGACGCGTTCGAGCCGCGAATATCTATCTATTGACCCCGCCGAGCGGCAAGAGCGACAGAGTGACAGAGCGAGATCGATCGGCCGGGCGCGAATTTTTCCGCCGTAAATCCCCCGTCCTCCTCCTCCTCCCCGGGCGAACTTTGCCGTCGCGTAAGAACGCGAGAGAAGCGCGTTCTTCTGGACGGAAGATAAACGCAGGAGGACGCAGGCTGGGAAGCCGATATTCCGGATAAAATGCGGGCAGCCCCCGCGCGAAGTTTGAAAAATGGATCGGCCGCGCCACCCCGGGTGGCGGCTTCGCGGTCGTCCGTTTCGTCGACGCAGGTGCTCGTCCGCGGGGTAGGATGGGACGAACGGCGGAGGTGAGTGACCGTTTAGCGAGCTGGTAGGGGTCGGCGCACTCGCAAGATCAGCGCGTGTGCACGTGCGTGTACGTTGGTGCAAGAGGCGCGCGCCGGTGCAGTCGCTGCACTCCCACGTCGCTATGCAGTCCCGTAACATTCGCGGAAGCCACCTCCTCCCGCAGCCCCTCTCCTCGCAGCCCTCCCCCTCCTCCTCTCGCTTCCATCCCGGAGCAAAGCTTCGCTCGGTGGATAGACCGATTTTGACTTAGCAACCACTCGACGATACACCCGTGACCGACCTTCCCCTACCCGCGTGCCCGATTGTGTCGCTGCACCGGCGAGGTGGAGGACCTCGTTTCCTACGCCTCGGCGGAATCTCAACGAACGGTGGCTCCATCGGCGATCCGCGGAAAGCGCGCATTCCGCCGCGTCAGTCGAGGTCATTGAATCCCATCGAGAGAGCTTTTCGGTCGCTCCTGGGGAACGCGCCGCCGCGCCAGTCGCGATTGGTTTCGCTTTCCGGCCCACTTGGTGAAGGACCGGCGAGAGCCGCGACACGGTTCTCTACCCCAATTAAATCTACTCTACGTGGACTCGCCGATTGTTCCCTTTAGAGCCGCGATCTAGGGAAAGCCGGATTGAGGGCCGGGTAAATGGTTTGAAATGGGAATCGATTCGCGCAGAATTCGTGAAACTCATTCTTACGTTTGGTCGGGTTAACGCGACGAGCGAGTTTCAGTTGAAGGAAACGCGGAATTTCGAGTTCTCGTGAAGCAAATTCGGTTCCTGCGAGCAGAAATTTCGTCTCCTTCAACCACGTTTGGTTTCTTCTTCGTTGATTCGAGCCAATTTTCTTCTCCGTCTGCGCGCGTCAAAAGATCTTGCGGCGTACTATTTTCGGGTTCCCTCGGGATGCACACCGTCTCAGATAGTTATCTCCGTCGGTCCGGTTATGCGCACAGGAACAATCCTGCCGCGCGTTCGGTGCAACAGATGCGAGCATCCTCCGCGCGATGCAGCGCCGTTTTGCGAAACCGGTTCCCACGCGGCGTATCGTCGCGGGGCTCGCACAATGCAGATGCCAGACGACGAAGCTAGATCGCCGAAGCGAGATCACGACCGGCCGCGAGATTCGAGAACGGCAAGGCCGGTTATGTAAAAGCTCCATTAATCGTTTCCCGGCCGCTCGCTCTCTGGGTCGGAGCACCGCGCGAGGACACCGACTCTCTCGGTGTCCATTGTCTTTCGCGAAGACCACACCTCGTCCGGGGAGTCTCACCGTTCCTAGGATCGATGACCGTGAATTCAGGATCTCGAGATCCTCACCCCCACCCTCTTTGTCTCTTTCTCTCTCCCGCGGTGTCGTGTTCGCGTTAAATCCATTGATCTTTGCTCGCGCTCGAATCGCCGGCCCGTTTAGTTCCGTCGCGTTGCGACTACCGTCTGGAAATTCCAGAATAGAAATGTATTCAGTCGGTCTGAGTTTAAGAGGTAGCGGCTAGTTGGTGCGAGCTAGATTACATTTTCTACCTTGTTATTAGTTCGTTACTGGCCGATTATTCCCTAAATTGTACAAGTTGAATCGATTTCCTGATCTGACCGTTGTCTAGTCATTACGTATCAAATATGACAAAGTAGATAACTTTGTCTTTTCTAGCAAATATAAAATAGCTACTGGACATACCCACCACTAGCATTTAAGAATGAGCCGGTAAATTAAAATTAAGGGTACGTTATTACATAAGAATCTGATAAGGGCAGAAGTGAGCGTTACATTAATGCTTGGCAACTAGTTATGATTTTTCATCTCGTCACTGTAATTACTTCTGTTTAAACATCAGTTAACTCGTTGATCCAGCCATCATCCGGCCACTAGGAGAAGTGAACGTTACATTATTGGCTAGCAGCGACGTTAGACACAAATTTATTACTTGTGACCAGACGCCCACGAGGTTCAATTTCTATCAGTGTTATCGTCAGTCGTTCTTTCCTTCTCAACGTATTTCCATCGAAGAATTTATATTCGAAAAGACTTTCATTCGAAATTGGATTTTACCGAAATCTCGATTTTCTCATCGCAAAATTGCCTGATCGTGAGATGCTCTGTATAACGCTCTTAATTAGTCACGATTATGCAAGAAGGATCCAATTTACATGGAGCACATTTCGAAGAAAATGAAAATTTGATACATGAATTTGAAAAGTGTAAATAGCACTAAAGTCCTTCATAATTGTTCAAAAAGTCAGGTCCATTTTCTTCTCATTAAAGACTAGACGCAACTAGAAAATGCAAACTTTTTTGAATTAATTTTAGGCACCCGTGAAGCCTGGGTCCTTTTGCTTTTACGTAGAAAAACGTGTAGACTACTCTTATTGGCAAGAAAAATGTCGAGAAGCGTAATTTTGTGGGTTGAATCTTGCGTAACTACGGCCAATTAGTCGATCGTGCGTACTTGGCGCGTGTAATCGAGACGGCTGACAAGCGGCGGTCCCGATCCAACACGATGACCCCGACAGAGGGGAGGATTTACGACGCGTCCAGCGTGACCGATTGACTCCTTAACCCTTTCCGGTCCTGTCCTAGTACACAGCCACACCCACGAGGCCTCTCGTAACAACTGGCCCGCTGTTTCCTCAATTACACCGCAAACAGCCGCATCGTCGTTCGCCCGATGTTGCGGGGGACGCTTAGGAAAGCTCGAGATCGCGAACGACCTCCTCGTTCATCTTCGTTTTTCGCGGCCGATCGAGAGAGAAAAAGCAGTTTGCCGCGGCCGTTCGTTCGTCCGTCGATCGGTCGACCGTGAGAGAAGGCGGTACCAGATAAGGTACTCGCTATAATCAACTTGCACCTCGAAGTAGCAACGCGAAGCAGGCCAGCCTCGGGCTAGTGGCACACGCTCCTCGCTCTCCTCTCTTCCGTCTCTTTCCCTCGCTCCTTCACGTCGTTTTCTCGAGAAGGCGTCTCTCTCCGTGGCGGCCGCTTATCCTCGGCCACGAATGCCCGATAACGACGCTTTCGATGATCCCGATAGTTTTAACGGAGTGACTCACGCGTCATTAGAGCTCGCCAATGGGTTCGTTACTCCAGTTCGGCATTTCCGTATCGACGCGTTTCGAAATCTACCGAGCTGCACGCGAATTCCACGCGCAGAGTCGAGCGGGTATGCGAGAGGATCGCGATATTCAAGGATGCGAACGGCTGTCCGAGGGGCATCCAAGGATCTAACGGTTCGAGGGAGCCGAGAGACTTCGCGGATTGGAATACTCCCGGTTCCTAGGACGCAGCCAGGATAACGTAACATGTAGCTTCTCGCGTTCGTTTAACCCACGCGTTTGCGGCGCATCGATCGTTATTCTTCCAGGTCGCTAATTGACACCGGAGTACGAAGAAATGAGGCTTCGAAAATCAAATTGACAAACGCGACGTCTCCTCTCCCTCTGTGTATTTATCTCCTCTACCTTTGCGGCCGCGTTCGCGGCTGGCAGGGCTTTACTGTAACTCGTTCATCTCGCTTCATCAAAGATCTAACGGTTCAGGATGCCGGTGCTTTGAAAATCCGAGTCTTCCTAGGACTCGGGTGCTGGCGCACGGTATTCCACTTCTTCCTTTAGCCGCGATCTATGCGAATCGCGGACACGTGCTGGCGCTCGCTCATCTCGCCTAGCTCGCGCCGTTCGTTGCAACTGTACTCGATCGCAGACATCTACATTATTTACCTCGCGTGCCTCCTTCTCGTTCCATCCTGCAGGTCCCTCCCGGCCGAGGAGGCCTCCTTCACATCGGCAATTGCGCGCGCGTAACCATTTATAGGCGCGAGCCGATCGTGTGCGTGCGCAAGTACGTACGTACGCGAGCGAGCGCAACGAGGTGGTCGAGCGGCCTCCTTGCCTTTCTTTGCAGGTCGCGGCGCAAGTCGTCCATCGGTCGACCCAGCGAGAGGCGCCAGCAGAGAAATTACTTTTTCCATTTTTCTTTCGCCGCGAGCGAGCGAACGATCCAGCAATGTATATCGCCGCTCGCGCCATTTCCATGAGCGAACGGACACAGCGAGTGCAACTTTTCTTTGTTACAATTTGGAACGTGTGTACGCCATAACGTATCCGAGCGGAACGTTTTGGCTCGATTCGCTCGTAAGATTAGATAGGAGGAAAGTCCGTAGGCGTCCGGACGCGAATATTACTCATCATAGTTAAAAAAGCAAACTGGTCTTTTTCATCAATTTCCCCACAGATCTGTTGTTTCCGAAGGGACGGGAAAATTCGTTTAGGAACATTCACCGTTCGGTTGAAACCTGCCACATTTATATTTAAGTGAAGTTAATATGTCACGTGACGCAACATATTATAACTTCGTTTAACCCTTTTAGTGCCGAACGACGATATATCGTCGTGCGCAACACTTGCGAAAAGTGCCAACGGCGATGTATCGTCGCGTTTTATATTGATGCTATTCGTATGACTTTCAACAAATTTTGAAATACAATTGGCATTACTTTATTCTTTCTTTATCTCGTAATATGCTGCTTTTTGAATTCTCTAAATAACCCTTTTAGTTTGGTTTTTACGAGCTTCTTCCCAAACCTTAACAAATTCGTCAAATTGTCTCGATATTCTTCGCATAGGTACGATACCTTTGCTCAGCACTAAAAGGGTTAAGTATCTTTCTCGTGAAAAGAAGCAGGCAGGTTTTAACTGAGCACACACGCGTGAATTTTCCCAGACAAATCTTTCTATCTTTGTTAAGAGAGAGAGAGAGAGAGAAAGAGAAACCGAAAAAATCCGCAAAAAAATGGAAAAAAAGAACCGTGTTTTTTTTTTCTCAGACCAACAGCGTCCTTTGGCAGAAATGTCATTGCCGTCGGGCTGAGATCGATCGATCAGAGAGATTTATCGTCCGCGTGTAACAGTGGCATACTAAAATTTTCGGTCATCGGAGTGAGAAACGGACCGTTCCGTTTTCGCCGAGACACCGAGGAGGGAGTCGTCCGAGATCGAGGCGCGATTAGGGCTCGCGGTTTCGCGAGAAATTCGCCGCTTAAAACGAGAGAGACCCGTTGGAGGCGCGCACCGTGGGGTTGACATATATCCCGAGTCACCGCGGCGCTTCCCGGGCGAGATATGATCGGAGACACGCGCCGCATTGAAAAGATTACGCCAGCGAAATACAGCACGCATCTTAATGCCGGTACGGCGGGTGCACACGTGATGCAACGCAGCTGCTCCTCCACGCCCATCGATCCTTCCGCTCTTGTTCTTTTTCGACACAACTGACCCCTCGACACGACACGTTCGTGCCGCGCAACGTAAGACATCCGCCCGATAGGTTTCACGGCGTTCTCGATGAAAATAACAGTAAGAAGAACGATAAAAGCGCATTTTTTTGCCTTTGCGGGAGAGTAAAATCGTGCCCGACGGTGTGACGTGCATGTATTTTGCTCCTGGCTGGAGCGGCATTTTTCACTACGCTCGTAACATAAACAGCCTATCGTTCTTACCGCCGTTTACCTTCGAGAGCGTTCGCATCTTTCCTCCTCGGTGGAGGTAATCGAAGGCATCTCGCGCTCCGGTTGGCTTCCTCTTTCTCCCCTTCGAAATTACGATCAGTCGGTCGAGTTTTGCAAATCGACGACGACGAGGCCCAGTTCGGAAGGACGCGCGAGCACGGCGGAGTTGTCCGCGCGCGCGTGTGTGCACCCGCTGCTGTTGCTCCAGGTTCAGTGACATCACGCACGCATATGCGTGACGCGCCGTGTGCACCGTTATGCCCATAGCCTGCCCCATAGCGCCCACTGCGGAAGTATCGCCATATTACTCAGCGGTACGACATATACGCGACGATCGGCGCCCATGCCGGTGTACGCGCACCAGGTCGATGTATCTTCGCGACTATGCTTGCCGTTAACCCGCCGATGCTTCGCGATCGCGCGGGGGGAGAGGAAAAAAAAAGAGGAAGGGGAGAAAAGATGCGCTTCCTCCTGTGCGTAACGACCGCGCGATGATGTACGTCGCTCGCCCATCGTCTCCTCTCGCTCGTTATCCTATCTCTCTCTCTCTCTCTCTCTATTTATCTGTTTTTAACTCGCCGCCGTGGACGTTCCCCTCGCGAGGTTGTATTTTTCGAGTTTTTTCGCCAGCGTCTGGATAAAAAAAAGTGATTCGCGAATAGCGTCTGGGACCTTCGGAATTTGCATGGCGATCGCCGTGAGGCGAAGTTCTAACTGGAAAGGAAGTCGAGGAGGCCTCGATGAAGGCAAAACGACGGTCGGCGACCGGTCGCTCAGTGCCAAGGACACCGAGCCGGTAGACAATACAGCCTTCGTTAACGCGGGGAAGCAGCCTCTAATTACCCTCTCCTTCTCTCGTTACATTTTTATCCGCGCATCCTCCTGCGTCTCCTCCTCTTAGCTGCGCGTTACCATTCCATTATCGCGGGAAGGAAAAGCCCGTCCCGTGATGCAAACGCCGATGATCTCGTTTGCGTAATTATTAAGACGGGTCGGATCCGTGCGATAATCGGGCAGAAGGAGTGAGTGCGCGGGTTTTACCTCCCGATTCGTCGTCCGTCCGATAATTGGATACCTTCCGCCACACGATATCGAGAGCACACGTCGGTGACACGCGCGATCGATTAAAAATAGATGCCACGGTGTATTCGTTGCATATCAATGCGACTGTGACTACGGGTCGCTAGCCGTTTTCAAGGAAACGCCACCGTCTGACCTCCGCCGTCGCGGCCATTACATTTGAGGTCTGTCCGAGCTGTCGCGAGCCGCCGGGTGCAATTTCGGACCACGCGATAAGTATATCGGCGATAACGGCCGGTTGATCGAGGAAAATTTTCTCGAAAACAGAGCGTCACGAAAGCGTGAGTGGACAAATTCTCGAGGGCAATTACGAGCCTATTATTCGGAGATCTGTCATTTGATTTTTGTCTCTCGTGTAATTCGCGCCTGCGCTGCGACTCGCTATTGTGGATAATCGATGAAAGCGAGATCGCCGGCGCGCGACTATATACGAAACGTTCGCATAATTCAACGCGATCGCCGAGCATTCTTCGCGGTCTTGAACCACCCACGGACGGAGGCCGGAAGTGTATTCAGAAATCTTTCGTGCGAGGCGATTTCTGCACTCTGGCAACACGATATCTCCGTGAAAAGGTGGAAAACCGTACGCACCGTTTTCGGATTGATCGCAGACGGTAAACAGGAAAACCGGAGGAGGACGCTTCGTATAATCCTTCCCTCGTGTTCAGGGCAACCCTTGCAAATTTGAATGAAGATTACCTTCGACAAACCGCCGTCGTCCTCGTGAACTTTGCTCTCCCTCTTTCCATCGATATTGTTCAGCGAGCACAAAAGAGATTCACTTATTTGATTTTTATTTATACGGAAAGTATCCCTTTTGCGCGGTAGATTGGACGATCTGCATACACCGAGAAAATGAAATACAAATGAAAGGATGAGGTATTTTGAGTAATTTTACTGACGATAATTTTAGCTCGAGATTTAAATATCAGGATATTTATTATGGAGGATTTTGTAATTGGCTAATACGCTTGTAGAATAGCCTTCATTCAAACTTTGACGGAAAGTGGTCATAATTTTCAAAAATAGAAGAAACATACCTTGTTGAAAATTCAATATTTACACGAAATTCCTCCGTTCTTGTTACGTCCCGCGGGAGATTCGATAGCTAAGCAAGGTTTAATATCCGGTTCAGCTTTATCAGCAGTAATTCGACGCGACCGTAAGCCGTAAAGAATTTGATAAACAGCCGCAAGAGTGCAATCGGAACTATTTATAATATTAGAATACTGGCACAAACCTGATCTCCCGTATCAGCCGATTCAGCCGAGTACGTGTAATCGTCATCAGATTTTTCACGCGATTGTGCCGCGATATCCAGTCCTCCGTCTGCGAATACGAAGCGTCGGCTCGAACAAGAGGCGAAGAAGCAAAGAGAAAGAGAGAGAGAGAGATGACGTTTTACAAAAATAAAATCACACTTTAACAATCAACCGCTAACTTACTACAAAGGCGATTTCTCTAATTGGCACCAAAGGTCAAGGAGAGGCGCGAGGAGGCTCTGTCCGCGCGCGGGAATCGACGTTTTCCGCGAGAATAGGAAATTACGTGGAAACAAAGCGTCAGAGCCCGTGAGGTAGACGAGGATGAGCGGTCTTCTGCGGCGTTACCGATAAAGACGGAGGAGAGGAAGAAGAAACGAGCAGACGGGAAGGAACGTTCGCGATATAGAGGCCTGGTGAAGAAGCGAGAGAAACGAGAGGAGGAACCTAAAGGCAAAGAGAGAGGGAGAGAAAGAGGGACGGGAGGGGAGGAGGGCGAGAGGAAGAGAAAGAGAAAGAAGGCGACAATCGCTACGCTCGCGGTTGGCTCGAGCGAGAGGGCGCATGGCCTTGGCCGCTGCTGCGGGGTAATTCAGTCAAGGTTTCGGCCGATGAACTTCCTCCGACGGGAGGAAGGAGACCCCGCCGCGGCCGGTCGTGGTGGGGAAGACGGGCCGACCAATCGCGCCGGCACGGGGCCCGCCGTGCAGCCGACCGATTGGTCGGGTCCGCAGCGGCCGCGACGGCACGGGCCCGCCGGCAACTTGTCAGTGACCTCCAACATTGAAAATACGATGAACTCTCGGGGGCCCTGTAAGAGAGCGCACGGAGCAATGTGTTGTGTGTCCTCTACTACATACTAGGTAGCCAGGGCGTAGACATTGTAGATGGCCGAGGCGGCCTGACAGCCTGGCGAGCGCGCGAGCAGGCAGTCAGGCAGGCAGGTAGGCAGGCAGGCAGGCAGGCAGGCACATCAATCCCTCCCCTCCACCTCAAAGTTACTCAGAGTGCCGAGTAAGGGCTGCACGGCCCCCAGGTAACCAACACTCGGCAGCGCCGAACTCGAGTCAGACCAACGCGAACCTCCCTCGAGCGAAGACTTACTTTCACTCTCTCTTCAGGCTACCATCCCGCCCGCTCGCTCTAACACCTGGCCGTAACCTTCCGGTGGGCAGAGAGATATCGCGCGCGTTCTCCCCGCGGATCGATTATTTATTTGGTGACCGGTCGTCAGTGAGCGTGGTGACAGTGAGGGAGAGAGAGAAAGAGAGATAGAGGAAAATTGAGAGAGAAAGACAGAGAGAGAGAGAGATAAGAGAGGGAGAGAAAGGAGGGTGGACCGGCGAGAGCGATGTCGTAAAAGTGGAGCCGACATCGTCGTTTACCGAGTGCAGTGTCGTGGGTGCCGCTGGATACCGCTCGCCGCCGTAAGAGAACGCCGGCGGTGAGCGTCGTCCCTCCGGGACGCGAAACATGATCCTCACGGCGGACAGTAGCGCGCAGGACACACCGGCCGAATCGCTCGTCCGCAGCCTGCCGTCGCACGGTTCTTCCCGCGCGTCCACGCGCGTCGTCTCCACTCAGGGCATGTCTAGTCCGTATCACGTGGTGCAGTTGGCGGCCCACCGGCTCAGTCCGAGCATGCCGACGATGGACTCGACCGTCTCCTCCGCGAAGCCGGAGCCCGAGCTCAACATAGGTACGACCGATCTCTCGTCCCCGTGCGTTCGCGAGAGTAACGTTTCATACGCCGCGGGTGAAAGCGGAAAGTTGTAACACGGCGATGCTGTAACTCGCGCGCCGTCGTGGAGAGAGAGAGAGATAGATGGAGAAAGACGAGAGAAAGTGTTCTTCTTTCCCTCCCACCTTTCTCTCGCCGCCCCGCGGCGCACGTGGAAAGGAAGTCGCGGTGGAGGATATCGCGCGGCGACCTGCATTAACGGAACGGCTTCTCTCTCTTGTTTCAGAATTCGACGGGACCACCGTGTTGTGTCGCGTATGCGGTGACAAGGCGTCCGGTTTTCACTATGGGGTTCACTCTTGCGAGGGCTGCAAGGTGAGTACTCGCACGGCGATCCGCGCGATCCGATTCACCGTCGGCTGCTCCGTCAGCGCGTCCTGACGGGCTTTCTTCTCCGCCGACAGAGAATCGGATCTCGCAAGTGGATTATCCGGCAAGTCGGATCTCCGTACCGAGCGATTTCGATACGTCCGTGCGTGCTTCCGGCCGATCTCTCGTTCCATCAGCGTGCTCGTTGATCGCTTCCTTCCCCGCGAAATGACGACTCGCGTCTCGCCGAACAATCGCGCATTTTCACCATGTACCCCGGTGGTCCTTTTATATGCTAACTCGGCTAATAAAGACGTTATTATTATTATTATTATTATTATATAAAAATAGTAATATTTTACATTTTATACGTTACATATTTTATATTTATGTGCGATAACGAGAAAACATTCTGTAATGTTGAGAAAAAAATTGATAAAAATGGAGGCGCGTTTTTCCGGGCCGACGGCTTGAAATTGTTCGAAAAACCCGTGGTGATATTTCGCAGTGCAGAAATAGACGCGCCGGAACGTCGTTGATGGATCCGAACGTATCGATAATCGTGAATGTACGGCACGGTGTGGCCAGGCGGTGCGTGAATATGCGTGAGTGTGAATCCGTGAGACGGACCAAGGCTGTGAAAGAGTTGCCGACCGAGCGCACAAGTCGACCTTAGACACGCGGAAATCATAAGAGATTTAAGGTAGTCCTTGAAGTTATTTCACGACCCGGTAGTTCCCCCACATCGCCGAGGAATCTCGTCAAGGCTTCTTTCTCGATTCACGCATTATCGCCAGGGTCATCGTTCATCGACTGGTGAACGGCCCCGTAACTATTCTTATGAAAGCGTCGGTTTTCCGGTCGACCGTCTGTTTGATAATGATTTTTCCTACCGAGCCGCTGTAGTATTCGAGGTGACGAAAAGAGCGGTCGCGTATCAAGAACTCGTGTGACGCGTGAATTATGTGGAAAGTGTGTGGCCAAAGGTCGAGATGTGCGGACGTCGAACTTCCTCGAAGGGAGAATGGTGCGCGGCAGGTAGACCCTTTCGAAATTTCTCCCGAGAAGTTTCTTTTGTCATTCGCGGCGCGCTCGCACCGGGTCTGGGATCGCGGCCGAACGTACGCACTATCTTCAGGGACTTCGGCAAAGAAGAAATCCGTGATGCAGAACGGAGGGGGGGCTCTTTTTTTCTTTTCTTTAATCTCCGATATCGAGCGACACGTCACACAGAGAAGAATTTTTTCCTCGTATCTCACCTCCTCCCGCTCCTCGTCGCGAGAGAGCGGACTGTCGCGAATCTCCAGCCCGACGTCTTTTGTCTCGCACGTACGCGCTCGTCGGCCCGACCGGAAGCGGATAGTAGGGTCAGCACCGGCTATGGATGCGTTTTAGGAAGTGGAGAAACGGCGCCACTATATATCCACCGGCGGCTTTACCACTTCCACAGGCGCTCCGCCGATGCGGTGGAGGTGGTCGCCGCTACCAGGTGCCGTGCATCGCTCGCCCGCTCCTTCTCACCCGGGCCATTCGCGCGGCGACTACGCTCCGCTTCGTTCCTCCTCCTTCGTGCTCCTTCTCTCGCGCGATTACCGGGGCTAATGAGCTCGTCGCAAAAATCTATCTCCCGTTCGGGGAGTGCGGATCGCATTCTTCACCTTCTCAGCGTTCAAAAATACCCTGCGTCTTCAACTTTTTCTCCTTTGCGACGAACAATGAAATTTCGCGCAGATTACATCGAGATGAAATCCCACGGTCGCGTCTTTCTTCCTCGCTCGCTACGACCTTTATCGTTCAATCGACGCGCCAACGCGCGGAAATGCGGGTCGAAATTCGATTTCGAACGGAAATGGTTAGCTGCGCGTCCTTTTAAAATCGCGTCTCCCTTCGAGAGCGCTTTATCGCGCGGCATAATTGATTTTGACGAACCTTTTCACGCCGGTAATCGAGCGAAACCCTCGTTAGTTAACACCTCGACCGAGCGCGGGAAAAAGAGCCGACGAAAGAGAAACGACGGAGAGAGAGAGAGAGAGAGGGCCTACCGAAAAGCCGGCACGGTGGTGAACGATGATGACGATGACGTTGATGACGAGCGTAACCGCGGGAAAGCGAAAGTATCGAGAGGACCTTTCGGAGAGCTCTCGTTCGTCCGGAACAGGTACTTATGCTTTCGTTGCTCCTATTGTAGGCGTGGAAGAAAGAACTAGATCGGCCGCATTTTTCCACCTGGAAACACCTGGTGGCCCCGGGGATTTTTCCGTCCCCACTTCTCGCCCTCCCCTCCCCGCTCACCACCATCACCACTACCATCGGCCGTTCCGACGCTAAAATTCTTCGGAAAGACTAATCGGCCGGGCAGAGTCACGGCCTCCGGCTGGTTGACTAGGTCAGTAACTTATGGCCGCAGCGCGCCGTAAGAGGCGCTAAGCCGAACGAGTCTCCACTGAGTGACCTAGCCGCTAGCGGTAGAGCGTCTTAAGGTACTGGAAGAGGGGCCTGTGGAAAGGGAAGAGAACGCGGAAGAGTGTTGGGTATCTTTAAGACTAGGTCGCTCGGTCGCACCACTGTTGCACTATTTCGCTCTACCGTTTCATCGGTCATACGCTACTTTTCTCTCGAACTCGCGGATCGAAATATTCACTCCGCGAACGGAGGGATGGGGAGGAAAGATGGAGAGATCGTGAATTTGACACGGCGGGATCAAAAAAAAATGCCGATATATTATTCGTGTAATTTTCGAGTATCTCGAAAGTGGAGAAAAAAACCCGCACAGAGAGGCGCGAGAGAGAAGCGCAGCTGTCGAGGTACAAAATTGTCGTACTGTTGATTATTCGCGAATATAACAATATTTTATGTTAGAGAAGGAAAAAGAAACTCTGATTCCTCTGCCGAGTTAGCGACGGAAAATAAAACCTGTCAGCTTGGCGCGGGATCTCGCGTGACGATGTAAAATCGGTGGCAGTATTTTGGAATGATTTAGATCAGTTTGAGCTAAATTGATTGCGGTTCGAGAATAGCCGAGTGGTGCTATTATCGCCCTACTTTTGCCGCCATAACGGTACATGTCGTGGCGAATTAAACTCGGAATAAATGCAGCTTCGCGGGATTTTTCGTCGGTATTCGCATTAGCGATCTGGGCGTTGACCTATCGAGCGAAGCGCGCACACGGCGGTTAAACACATCCAGCGCGCTAAGTTTTCAGCGACGACTCGAGATTGCAATTCCAGGCATTTTTTGCAAACCGAAATTGTCACGCGGAGAGCCGGGCTTAAAATCCCCCCCCGATCGGTCGAATCGAGCGTCGACATTTTGCGAACGGCCCGATAGGAGGCGTCGAACACAATAAATGGAAGGAAAAAACGAGATCCCTCGGCGACGGAGTTCCTCTTTAAATCCTCCTCGCGGCGAAACAATCATCGGTGGAGGTGCATGTCGACGCTTTTTCCGGAGGGTTGAAATCAGGCGACCGGTGCATTAACCCTCCGGTCGTCGACCCTCCGAGCCAGTTACGTCACTCTCCCTCCTCCTCCCTCATCCCGCTGCCCTCTCCGCGCACCCCTTCCCACGGGGAAGCCCTCCCCCACTCTCCCCTCCTCGCTCGGGCAACCGTCATTTTTGACGTCGTAACGAGTCGCGATCTCATTTTCATTTGATTGCGCGAGTATTTCGGTGCTCGCGCTCGGGGTTACTGACCCCGGTGCATCTACTTTAGAATCGGGTCAGCCGCTCATTATCGCGGTAGGTGTTCGCTCGGCGCTCGGTATCTGTCCACCGGAGCGGGAGCTCTCGGAGATAACGCGCTTCCCCGCCGCGCGAAATCGGACCGGCGCAATTTTTACGCCCGATAAATTCGCCCCGCGAAACACGATATCATCGGGATGAGGGGGGGTAAGGAGCGTCGTTTCGCTCAACGTCTCGGCGAGTCGATAGTCCTCCCGAAGGATCCCGACGGGGGGCGAGAGGAGGGGTTCTAACTCGACGCGTCTACTATGATTCGGTGACAATGGGAGAGTCCATATCACACTCGCTGCTCCGGAGAGGCTCCCGCTCGTTTGCCCGATTCGGGAAAATACGGTGGATATTATTCCGGCTGAATCACGAGTGACTCAGGAGTGCTCGATCGGCGGAGAAACGATTCGGTCACGTAATAGAGTTCTCTCGTTAGAGCGAGTGCGGGTGTAGCCGGGCGCGAGATATCGATCGGTATCGACACGTAATCTCGCGACTGCACCGTCGCATCCGATAAGCGGCGGTGTAGAAAAGTGCGCACGCAGAGGAGGTTATCTCTGACCTCGGCGATCGACTTGGCCGATATCGATGCCCGGGCAACAGAACAGAGCGGAACGGCAAATTCTTGGGGTCGTAGGAGAGTGCCGGAGCCAGCTAGCTAGCGAGCGGTTAATGCCCCCGAGCGGAGCGGAGAGTGTCGCGACTGTTGGAGCGAGCGCACGCGCGCGCGCGTTACGTACGTCACCGTTACTCCGTTTCGCGTCCCCTTCTCTCCCCGGCCACCTCCTCCTCTACTTTTACTACACCTCCCGCCTCCACCCTCTCTCTCTCTCTCTCTCTCTTTCTCTCGGTGGCGGCAGATACGCTTACCTTCCCCTACCGTCCCTCGCTCGGATCGCCATTCCCCCCTCCCCCTCTATCCGTTGCAGCAGTCGCGCGCTCCGGTCGTTGGCCCCGCGACCACATCGTGTGTATGTCCCACACTCTCCTTGCCCTGCGTGTATGTGCGCGAGTGTACACGTACGGGAACGCGCGTACAAGCTCCTCGCTTATACCGTCACCGAGCGACGCCACTCCTGCCAGCTCGGCTGGTTGCCGCCGCTGCCTGTGCTTGCACGGAAAATAAAATTGGAGCTTGAATCGCCGCGCGACGGTCGACGACGGTGCCGCTAAATCGCGAGGATGATCGCCTCCCCCTCTCGGGGGGCTTCTTTTTCCGACGTCCTCCGCGAGATCGGGAAACCTGAGAATCTCGGTTTTCTTCCGCTTTTTTTTCCCCCTGGCGAAAATGCAAGAGGCAGCCGGTAAGGATTTGCGGAAATGAGTTTTCTCATCGCGGAATCGGGAACAGAGAATAACAGAACTTTCTCAAACCGGCGAAAGTTTCGGCGGATGCGAGCGGAGCGTTTCGTTCTCCTCTCGGTGCATTTTTCCCCGAGACTAAATATACCAGCGGGGGGTGAGCAGGCAACGGTCGTCGCTCGGACGAATGGAGCGTCTCGCGTTTAATCGGAAAAAGGGTTAATTCATTTCTCCCTGGCGAGTACCGGTGGAAGAAGGCGTGCGCGAAGGAAACAACTTGAGGTAGCGCGCGCGAAGGTGATCGCCCCCTGACCCGCCATGCACGGTTCGAGAGATCGATGCACCGCATTCCCCCACACGCCTCCTCCTTCACCCTTCGCTCGTCGGATTCCCGCCGACCGACAGGTTCAACAGGGGTTGCTGGCCTCGTCCGGGCATCCACGACGGTAGCTCGCGGCCCGATATTCGCCGTAATTTACCGAACTAATAAGAATCGTCGTCGGAGCGATTCGAACGAAAAATTCACGTCTCGCGTGGAAAAACAATGTTAGGTGTGTAACGACGTGTAAAAACGGGCGAAATCTCGGTCTCACGCTGTTTCGCGCGAAACGCCTCGCTGGCTGCTCGGCCGAAAAGTCGAGCGCGCGCGGTCGATCGATCGGAATCGTCGGCGAGGCTCAACATTGGCAACGCTTGACAGTTCATTGACTCGCGTCAAACGCGCCGATTGACAGCCCGGGCGGCAACGGTACATCGTTCTCTCAACGGGCACCGCACGAAGTTGAGGTAGGCGAGGTCGCGCGTCTGACGTCACGGCGGAGTTACTCGGCGACGAGCATCGCCAACTTTTCGTATGCGTACACGCGCGGCCGTCGACACGACGACGTGGACGACGGCGACGAACCGACGTGCAGAAGCTTCACGAAGGGTCCCCCACGCGTCGCGCGTTACGTAATGGTCTCGCGAGGTCGTTGACCGATACACGACGGGAAGTACCTTCGCACTGACCTACCCCTTTCCCAATTTTTATTCATTCCCAACTCCCCTCCTTCTTCTTCCACCTCTTTCGCGGTAAAACGTCTCCGTAGAGACTCGCGGAAGAGACGAAAAAGGTGTGCGAAGGGTTTCTATATTCGCGAGTGGGTGGGTGTGTTAGAGGGGTAGGCGGTGAGGGTAGCTTCTCCTGACGGAAGGTGGGGGAGAAGGGAGGGAAGAAACCCGTTAGTAGAGCGGCCGCGAGCCTCTATGGTAGCGCTCGCGGTAAATACGAGGAGGAGGACATCATCTAGGGTTCACTCGAGCGCGAGAGAGAGAGCGAGCGTGCGCGCGCGAGAAGAGGGAGACGGCCGAGGAGCGGCAGTGCGCGCAAGGGGGACTCTCACTTTCACGCGGTGAACTGCGGGTGAACGTCCGGGAATTGGGTCAGAGTGTCCCCCACCTCGGCACGCCAGAGGCAATGTGCCGAGGCTCTATGTTCTCTGTGCTAGAAAGAGCCAGTCCACAGCCAAGCTCCGATACAAACGGTCGCTTCTTTCCCCTCCGAAACTCGCGCGTTGTACTTGGTGCGCGCGAGAGGAGGCGCACTGCCGTCCGTGAAGAGAAATAGTGGATATCGGTTCCCGCGGGCAGGATAACCGTGGCGCCGTCGGCCACGGACGGGATAACACGGTGTGCGCGAGACTGTCTCCGGTTCGGTTGTTTGTTTGTCGGACTCGCCGTGCGTGCCAGCCTCACTTAGCCGGAGTGGATTAATGGGGTGCTTGTGCGAATGTGATCTGGCCACCCCGCGCACGGGGACCGATAGGGGGTCTTCGTCGGAGAGCGACGGTCAGATTGACGAGGGTTTTGCCGGTGATTCGCAGGGCTTCTTCCGCCGGAGCATCCAGCAGAAGATCCAGTATCGGCCGTGCACGAAGAATCAGCAGTGCAGCATCCTCCGGATCAACAGAAACCGCTGCCAGTATTGCCGTCTCAAAAAGTGCATCGCCGTCGGCATGAGTCGTGATGGTGAGTCTCTCGATTCATACGAACTAACGCAAGCTCCTCCTCCCCGCCGTAAGTCGAGGAAAATCGATGTTTCGCCCTCTGAATAAGTCGAGAGAAGATGACGAGTCGCGTAAAGGGAGTTTCTAAAATTTAGATCGCCGGGTCGTCGACCGTTTGCGTAACGTCGTTCCCCGCGACGGAGTGTCGCAACGGGCGAAAGTAGCCAGCTCGCCGTTCGAGAAAGCAACGGCGATTATCTCGCGCGCTCTCTCTCTCTTGCTTTCTTTTCGAAGCGATTGATCGTTTTTCGGCCGCGCATCCCCGGCGGGATCATTGACCTAGGTCGTCGACGTGTCGCGAATATATCTGCGCTCGCTCCCTCTCTCTTCTCCGAGCAGCTGCGAGATACTTGGAAATTCGTCGATTTTCGATCGTTCCGCCGAGCCCACCTCGACGCGCGCGATTCGCGGGGTCAATAGACGCTCGCGTCTGGCGGGCGACTCCGTGGAAAGAGTACCGCTACTCGCCGCTACGTCCCCGATGACCCTCCTTCTCTCTCTCTCCCCACCTCGCGTCGGCTTCTTCGCGAAACGTCCCCACCGGCGCGCCGTCGCGTGGCGCTACACTCTGTGCGGAGACCTCGCGAACTTTGCTTCACAACTACCTTCCCCTACCTCGGCGTGCCTCTCCCCACCTACACCACGGATCCACCTGGCTGGTAGGCGCATGCTCCCGTCGCGGCGTCTGACCAAAGTTGTACCTGACCAACTGGTCACAGCGCTTCGCGCTGCTGCGGCGTCATGACCGTTCGCCACTTTCCTCGGTTCCGCACGGACCGAGTAGCTTTGGGAAGACGCGCCGCACGCGGAGCGATCGCTCGTAAATCCGCGGGCACGACGGTAGTTTAGCGGGGTCGGCGCGTTTTCAAGATCGATCGTCCGCAAATAGATAAGCCGGCTATCGACGGCTGCCGAGGGGTTGCCCAAGGTCGCCGGGGGTAAGTTACCCCCGACAACGCATCTGCGCACACAGATCCCCCGGAGTGTCTCCGTCGCGCTCTCTCGACGACGCGTACATTCGCTCGCTATATAGTGTATATAGGTCGGCGGTACGCCGCGTGCGGCTGTCGCTGAAACCAAGTTCAAGGCCAAAGGCTCGGCAAAGGCCACAATCGCGCGCGCGAGAGAGAGATGGTGGGGGTCGTTGATGGCTGAATAAGTGGAGGGGCTGTTGAACGCAACCCGCGGAACATCACTCAGTCGGCGGTGATGCTGTCTCGTGTCTGCACGCGTTCCACCGTCGCGCTCCTACCTCAAAGTCGGAGCGGCCTCTCCTTCGACTCGGAGTGACTCGCGGAGACTCGAGTCAGCCGTACGAGAGAGAGAGAGAAGTTGCGGCCGGCTGAGGCCGCGCGCGCGCGCACGCGAGCAGTGATTCAGTGTATCGACGCACACGTGCGCGCGTGAAAGTGCAATCTCGTCACGCGTAAACACACGAAGGGACAGTCGAACGCGTCGCGTTTGTTTCCCCCGAACCGTCATGGGAGACGAGCTGCCGATACTGAAAGGGATCCTCAACGGAGTAGTCAACTACCACAATGCACGTAGGTGTTCTCGGACGACCCGCCCTCTCCTCGGAGCGCGCTTTCTAACCGTCGAAGATTCGTACTTTCATCTCTCGCGAGAAAGTCGTGCGCTTTCCCCTCTGACTTTTTTCCACCTTTGGCGCGAAACCGCGCTGGAAGAGGTTTTACCTCTCTCTCTCGCTCCGTCGTGCGCCGCGCGACGTAGGTTCGCGCGCGCGAAGGTCATCTCGGCGGCCGGTTGCATGATTCACCCATTGATCGCATCAACTATTTATCGTCGTCCTTCCTTTCTCTCGACGAGGCTGTGTTTCTAACCCCCGGATCCCATCCGTTTCTCATTGCAGCGGTGCGATTCGGCCGCGTGCCCAAACGCGAGAAGGCCAGGATTCTGGCTGCCATGCAGCAGAGCTCGCACAGCCGTTCTCAAGAGAAGGCGGTAGCGGCCGAGCTGGAGAACGAGCAGCGCCTGCTGACGACGGTGGTGCGGGCCCACCTCGACACATGCGACTTCACCAGGGACAAAGTCGCCCCGATCCTCGCCAGAGCCCGCGAGACTCCCAACTACACCGCGTGTCCACCGACCTTGGTGAGTACACGCTCGACCTTTCGTCTTGACATTGGCGGGATCTACGCCGTGACGTCAATATACCGTCTCTCGATCTTTCTTTGCGGAAATGGCGCGCGAGAAGCGGGCGACCTCGGCGAGGAAGGAGGAAGCGAGCGAGACGCCTCTCTCGCGTCGTCTCGCGAGGACGCCTGGTACGACGCGGCTCAACGATTCGTCGTCTCTTCTGTTCCAGGCATGCCCCTTGAATCCTAATCCGCAGCCGTTGACCGGCCAGCAGGAGCTGCTGCAGGACTTCTCCAAGAGGTTCTCGCCGGCCATACGCGGCGTCGTCGAGTTCGCGAAACGCATACCTGGCTTCAGCCTGCTGGCTCAGGACGACCAGGTCACCCTACTGAAGGCGGGTGTGTTCGAGGTGCTGCTCGTACGACTGGCCTGCATGTTCGACGCTCAAACCAACAGCATGATTTGCTTGAACGGCCAGGTGCTGAAACGCGAGTCCATCCACAACAGTAGTAACGCGCGATTCCTAATGGACTCGATGTTCGACTTCGCCGAGAGGGTCAACTCACTGGGCCTGTCCGACGCCGAACTCGGGCTCTTCTGTTCGGTGGTGGTGATCGCCGCCGACAGACCCGGGCTGCGCAACACCGACCTGGTCGAGCGCATGCACAACAAGCTGCGAAACGCCCTGCAGACGGTGCTGGCGCAGAACCACCCTCAGCATCCCGATATCCTGCGGGAGCTGCTGAAGAAGATACCGGACCTCCGGACTCTCAACACTCTCCACTCGGAGAAGCTGCTGGCTTTCAAGATGACCGAGCAGCAGCAGCAGCTGCAGGCTCAGCAGCAGCAGACGCAGCACGTGATCACCGCTCAGCCGCACTGGCCGATGGAGGAGGAGCCGCCGGCCTCCTGGAGCTCCGCTTCGGACGTGACTCTGGACGAGGCGGTGAAGAGCCCGCTGGGCAGCGTCTCGAGCACCGAGAGCACCTGCAGCGGCGAGGTCGCCTCTCTGACGGAATACCACCACGTCGCGCCGGCCAGCAGTCACCACGCGTCGAGCGCGCCTCTCCTGGCCGCCACCCTGGCCGGCGGGCTCTGCCCGCACAGACGACGAGCGAACTCCGGCAGCACCAGCTCCGGCGACGACGAGCTCCATCGCTCCGCCGTGTCCAAGACACCGCAACCGCCGCAGTGCTCGCGGTTCCGCAAGCTGGACTCGCCGAGCGACAGCGGAATCGAGTCCGGCACCGAGAAGCCGGACAAGCCGGCCAGCAGCAGCGCCAGCAGCGCGCCCACCTCCGTCTGCTCGAGCCCGCGCTCCGAGGACAAGGAGGTCGAGGACATGCCGGTGCTGAAGCGCGTGCTGCAGGCGCCGCCGCTCTACGACACCAACTCGCTCATGGACGAGGCTTACAAGCCCCACAAGAAGTTCCGCGCCCTCCGGCAGAAGGACTCCGCCGAGGCCGAGCCGGCCGTGGTGGTCCAGCACTCCCAGCTGCACCTGCACCTCACCTCGCCGCCGGCGCCAAGTCCACCCGCGGCCCAGTGCCAGCAGACCGCCAGTCTGCTCAGCAGCACGCATTCCACCTTGGCGAGGAGCCTGATGGAGGGCCCGCGGATGACGCCGGAGCAAATGAAGCGCACCGACATCATACACAACTTCATAATGCACGGCGAGGCCAGTCCCGGATCGCCGTCGCCGGCGGAGCAGTGCGCCTCCACCACCACCGTGACCGCGCGCTCCACCCAGGGCTCTCAGGGCCTCCTGCAGTGCGCCACCGCGAGCTACAGGTGGCCGGCCACCTCGGTCATCACGACGACCACGGGCGCGCGACAGCAGTCTTCCTCGGACTACCTCGCTGTCGGCAACTCCCCGGCCTCGTCGCCGAGGTATCTGTCCGCGGCGGCGACCAGCAGTACCAGCACCAGTCCGAGGCCGAGCACCGCCGCGGCCACGCTCGTCCTCTCCGGTTGTCCCAGCAACATGATGGAG
This sequence comes from Dinoponera quadriceps, assembly GCF_001313825.1. Classification (NCBI taxonomy): domain Eukaryota; kingdom Metazoa; phylum Arthropoda; class Insecta; order Hymenoptera; family Formicidae; genus Dinoponera; species Dinoponera quadriceps. The sequence goes on along the minus strand of NW_014554699.1, from coordinate 7,865 downwards.
CTGCAGGTCGACATCGCGGACAGCCAGCAGCCGTTGAACCTCTCGAAGAAGTCCCCCTCGCCCTCGCCATCGCCCAGACCGTTGCTCGGACCCTGCAAGGCTCTCTCCCTCGAGGCGTAGTGTTCTCGCGTGCTCGAGTGATCTCCCGTGACGCGTGGAACCTTCGATCCTTCGATGAGATATCCGCCGGCGCGGACTCTCTCGCCGGTGGTGACGCGGTGCAACCTTTCCCGGCCCCTCGACTAATACAAAGTGCCAGGACGCTCAGAGCGCGTGACAAACCAAATAATTTATTAATTTAAAACCGCTAATCGCGCCCGAGAGAGAGAGAGAGAGGGAGAGAGGAGGTGGAGGTTACAGAGAGGGAAACGAACGTGGTATTACCACCGCCGCCTCCGCGTGTAATATTCACAGACGGACGCGTTCAGTACCGCGTCATTCAGTTGCCGAGTGTGCGAGAAGGAAGAAAAATAAGCAACATGACGACGCTCGCGCGCGACGAGTGCCGTTCCGCGGAAGAGCAACGCGCAGGGGAGCCAGCGATCCACCTAAAACTACCTATCTACCTGTCTACCTACCTAAAAAAAAAAAACCTATCTGCTCTAGATGTACATCTAGAAGATGGAGCATCCGCGACGGAAAAATAAAAACGAAAGGTTGAGTGTTACAGAAATTAATAATCTATCTACATGTGATAATCATGGAAATCGCGCATCCTGTACAGTCTCCACCTCATTCATCGATCATCTGTACTCTATTATAATTATTGAATATTATAAAACTAATTAATATTATTGTAATATGTGTAAGGTATCATAACCGTAACAAATTATCATTTCGTGTATGTGTGTAGATGGAGACGTGTGTGACACTCTTGTACGAATGGCGAGAGAGAGAGAGAGAGAGAGTGAACGAGAGAGAGCGAGAGAGGGAGAGAAAGGGAAATATACCGGGAGAACGTGGAAGCGAGAAAGACGGATCGTGCGAGTGGACGAGTGAGCGTGCTTGTGCAAATGAGTCGGGGCAAATCGAAAAGCTTCTCGAATCGCGCGGTGGCAACCGAGAAACGGAATCGCGCACGCGATTTTCAACATTTAAGCGTTTTGTTATGAGACTGATCGGCCCGCCGCGGGCCACCAGTTTGCAATTACCGTACCTTTATACTACGTGTCGTGTCTCTCTCTTCGTCGGGGAAACGACTCGCGAAGTAATTATATCCTTTAATCGCGCCGTATAGCGAGATATAGGTATCGTAGGCCCGCTTAAACGCGTTATACAATATTATGTGTCGTGTGTGCATGCATGAAAGTCGGACGGATAGCTCGAGAACAGAGTCGCGAAAGAGAAAGCGGAGATACGGAGGAAAGAAAGGGAAGAGTAAAAGAGTAACACAGGAGGAGAGAGCGAAAGAGGGGGAAAGAGAGAGACAGAAGCCGCGAAGCGTTCGAGCAAAGCGGAGCTCCGATAGGATGGCGAAGCGCAATGTAAATAGTAGATACGTAAGACTATGTCCTGGTAGGCGCGAATGAAACCTCTTCTGCTTCGACGAAATCTCGAGGGAAAGTTAGAAGATACGCGGCGGGCCGCTGCTGACGTGTTGTTGAGACGCCCGCCCTCGTACCACTCCCCCCCCCCCAATCACCCCGCATTCCCGAAACCCCAGCATGAATATCGCATCGAGAAACACGCGTACACACCCGCAATACACACACACACGTACACACGCTGAATCGAGCGAACAAACCGTTCTTGAAACAGTCGTAGAAACACTTACGGCCTCCTTCCGACGCGGACTAGATACCCCCCCTCCCCTACCCCTTCCCGTCGGTTCGGCTCGAAAGGAGCTCCGCGTCAAGCAAGTCGATACACACTCTCGCGTGCCGGCTCCGTCCTCGCGTCAGCCGTATCGAAAGCGAGTCACGATGAAATTCGGCCGAATTAAAAGGGAATCTAGCCCCGAGCCTGGAACGGGTCGTTGACGAGAAAACACATTCAGTCTCCCGGCTGTGTGAAGTATCATCCCCAGCCCGAGATATTCCTAACACACACACACATACACACCCAGCTTAGAAGCCTCTCTGTATTTATTGTATCTAAAACGCATCTCCTTCGCCGTGTCGCGTGTGTCGCGCGTCCACCTGTTTGTCCAAGCGAACCCTCGTAGGATCCTTTCTCTGGCTGTCTTTACAAGATACAGACACACTCACACACACATATCAGACACGCTCACACAGACAGATATAAACACGGTACGCAAGTGCACACACACACATCTACGACAGCGACACGCATCTTTTGCATACACACACACACACATAAAACTCGAACTCTGTACGAACACTTGTCTTGTCCCTTTCCCCGCAGACAACCTAGCGTTGATATTCGTAATACTTGTTATGCATAAACTACACATAATGATTATTATAGTAAACGATACATAAAATATGATATATTTCCCTATCCATTAAGAAGGAAAATACAAACAGCTGTTGTTTCTGGTGGAAAAAAAAAACGAAAAAATATGGATAAAACGTACTCTACTACATGCAAGAATACAAATGCAGCCCCGCATATTGCCCAGTGAGCACGTCATTTTGTACGCTTGGGAGTTGTGAGGTCGTCTGAATAAACATTGTCTGGTGAATTATACATAAAAAAAAATCTCGCCTCTCGTTATTTATCTCTGGTCTACCGATTCCACCGCAGAGCCGAGATCCTGTCCTTACCCGTCGAGGATCTTCGAGCCCCATTCCTCGGCGATTCTCTCTCTTTTTCTCGCCTTGTATCGCCTTATATCACTAACGTCGAACTGCGATCGGTGCTGATGTGAGAAGCACGCGTGATCCAACTGGAGACGCGCAATGCGGAGATGACTCCTGAAGGTGCAAATGTAACATCCATTCGCGAGATTACGTAATCATATCGAGAATTCCGAAGCTCGCATATTTAAAGAAATGCTTCCAGAAAATCAAAAACTTTCCAAACGAACATTTAAAAGATATTTCCCTCGCATGGAAGCGAATCCGTTTCGCGTTACTTGGAAGTCTCGTTTCACTCGGTTTTACGATCACCTTGCAATATGTCACGCGCTTATATCAGCCGTACATGGCTCTTTTTCAGCCGTGCCTTGAACTTTTGCTCGGCCTTGGTAAGTATTTGGACACGATCGGAAATTTTGGACGGGAGAGAAGGACAACGGGTCGCGCGAGTGTGTCCCACGAGGAAGTTTAGCGAACGACGTCTCGTCGTCATCCGCCATTTGTTATTTTAATCATTTCGAGCGCGCGCACGCGCAAACGAACGGACGATCGTCGTCGGGTCGGAACAATAATTATTCACACGAGACAGCGCGATAAATGGAACCGATGGGAGAGATAGAAAAAAAGCGTCTGATTCCGATGGCGCAGCGAGATTTAATCGCGACGCCCGCAGCGACGTTTTCCCGTCGTGTAATTGCTTTCTCGGGCTTTCCGCGAGCGCGGGATCCACCAAATCCGCCCACGGCGGGGTGGCGGTATATAAGGGAGGGGAGCGGGCGGCCAGCGCACAGCGAGTTCGCGTAAACACCTACGGGTAGAGGCGCGTGGCGCACCGTGGGCGTCGGTTGCCACGCAACCCCCCCGTCTCTCGCTCTAACGTTAACTGTCCTATCGTGAACTCTGCACTTCGCCTCGACGACGGCCGGCCGCCGTGTGTCGATGATACCGCCGCTCCTTCTGACTACCGTGTGTCACACCGGGGCGTTGAATTTCGAGCCAAGGCGGCTGATTATCATCGGCGCGACGATAACGGTTGAGTCGAGGATAAAACGGATTGGAGAGCTGGTAATCCCCGCGCGCGCTTGTTACACCGGAATTCCGGGCCGCGCAAACAGAACGCTTCCGATTACGGTAACGAACGACGTTGGATTCGCTCGAACCTTACATTCCAGAGACCCGGCCTCTGTCTACTGTTGCGTTGCTTCGTCCGTGCGCACATCTAAGATCGCGACGCGGCTACATTTGACGTCAGTCCTCGATCTACCGTACACTCGTTATCGGACGTATTGTGCGTCTGGTACGCGGCCGTTAATCCGCGTTAATTCCCGTCTCTCTCTCTCTTTTTCTCATCCTCCCGAGTTATCCGTTCGCGTCGAGTGTATCGGTCGTCGTCGCCGGATTAAGCGGCAAAAAGAGGAGGAGAAGCAGACCGCCGTCGTCGCGAGATCGACATGGAGCGAACAATAAACCGTCAAACACAGAGCTCGCTGTCGAAGGCCGCCCGTTAACCCACGCATATGTGTGTATTCGTGTGTGTGATACATATCGCGCGTCCCGTATCGCACACGGTATAATTAAGCGCAATATCAACTCGCGACTCCGGACGTCTCAACGACGCGACGCGGCGAGGAGTAAACAAATAAAGGAATTAGCTGTCCACATAATACAATTGAAATTTAGTTAGTACCAGTTAGCTCAGCGGTACCAGATCTAGTTTTTTATTGTGGCGGTCGAAAAGTAGGCACGGGGACAGGAAAACGTTTTTCATTCAAAGGAAAAAGCCACTAAGAACACGGATCGTTCAATGCCATTAGAACGAAATTTCAATCGAAACGTCATTTAATAAGTCATGTCACACTTCACGCGTTTCGGTCCTATTCGAGCCCTTTTCAATGAATCAGTTTAATCACCATTAATAATATTCAACGTGTCAGATAGTGGTATTTATCTTTAAATGTGTCTAATGTATAATCCTTTCTTACCGTTTTTCCTTTAACTTTTTCTGCGGATATTGGACATTTCGCGACGGTCAATAGTGCCATTCGTCGTCCTGTTATCAAAGGCGAACCGACAGCGGGGGGGGGGAACGGCGTTGAAAAAAAATGAAAACAAAGCAGGAGGGGATGCTGGCCTCGGATGTGTCCGCGATCTCGGCTGGACCTTGAACGCACTCCTTTGACCGCAGCGCACGAGGGCTTTTATGCGTGGAGCCAAGGGCGGAAGCGTGGGGTAAGGGGGAGGCTGGATACGCGGCTCGCGAGGGCGTCCTGGAGGCTAAAACACAGTCTGGGAATGTACTCCGTTTGCCGAGGGACAGCATGTATTCATTCTGCGGACAACACCAGCTGAAGCCGTCTCGTGGCCGCGCGCGCGTCATCGCGAAGACAATGCTTGCCCCGCGCGCGCCATTTTCCAATATAATAATAACTAGCTTCCGAGAAGCGGCTCGTCGAATCGCGGGGTACATATCGGAGGGAATCCAACTGATCCTCGGGGATGCTACAAGGGTTACAATATCCCTCTTCTCCTCTACTTTCTCACATATTCTCATGTTGAAGTGACGCAAAAATTTCAGTGGGCCGTCATTTACACAAACACTTTTTACTGTGTGCTATTTCAACGCGTCTCACTAATTTATGTGTAAAATAACACACGTAATCAATTATACATAACAAATTAAATATATAGCCAACGAAACGAGCTAACGCGCATATGCAGCGAATAAACTGCATTCATTTGCCCCGTATCTTCGGCGATTAAAATTTCAATCGAGCGTGGAAGCAATCGACGTAAATGAGCGCGTGGCAATTGACATGTTAAAGAGGAACGATTTGCACTCGTCACCTCCGGCGTGATGATTCGCGCACGAATTCCGCGTAGTATCGCGAACTCGTTCGAGAGGAGAGGAGACGGCGGGACGCTCGCGCCTCCATTATCCTTCGCGGCGCTCTTCCGGGTTAACGCACTTTCGTCCTTCGAATGCCTACCCTATCGACCTACGTCTTTCGGCCCCGTCGCACTCCTTCCAGGCTCCTCTCTCTCTCCCCCTCTCTTTCTCGCCACGTGGCAAGGTCGCGACCCTCGCGAAAAACCATCCTTACGCACGAAATAGGCTCGTCCTGGCCCGGGCTTTTTCACCCCTCGCTGACTCGAAAATTTACGAGCGGCACGGCCTTCGGCTCTTCAAGCCGGCACCACGCGTGGGCCACGGTAGGAAACCTTTCGTGAACCTCCTCTCCCCTCCCCCCTTCACCGCCGACTATTCGATAATCCCTCAGGGACGAATTCGCGTACCGTAGATCTCATCGCGATAGAACTTAAACGCGGCGGCACGTCGCTTCTCGGGAAATCCACTTCGTTTATTGAACGCGGTCTGTTAATGGCACGTATGGGCAAATTTAACGGCGCAGATATCTTTTTCACCGTCGGGGCGCGTTTGAATACTCGGTTAATTTAACACTTCGATAATAACAGCTGAAGTACCCGAGCGAACCTCTCCCCCCTCTCATTTTCCAAGCGTTCCCGCTTTCGTTACGACGATAGCGCTTAAAGTGCTCGAATCGGCACCGTTTCGTACTAACTTACCGTCCGGTGGAGCAACAAAAAGAGAGACAGGAAGTCGAAGATACAGCCTCGTGTCGGAAATGAAGAACGACTAGGTACACCTTGACCTACCATCCTTGGCCGTCACACACGACGATACGTGAAATAATATTTGTGCTCGACGGTACGCGGAGATGACCGGTTCGTAGGGGAGTTAAGGCCTTGAGCCAACAAAGAGCAAACACTCATTATCAACCACGAGCAATGTCAAGCGACAAGCGAGTTTCTCTCCTCTCACTTTTCGCACTCTCTATCGGGCGGATCGCTAAATCCGTTGAGCCTTCGGAACGCGGACAGGACGTATTATTGCCGCGATACCTAGGAGACGCACTCGGGGCGAGTATCTTTATCGCCCAATATTTATTACTCGTCACGCGAGGCGAGTACTTCAGTGGATAGTAAGCTGGTAACAGCTGGATGGTATCAAGAATTGGCAACTCGCGACGCAGTAGTCTCGATATATACGTCGGGAGGAACATTGGATCATCGAAAGAGTAAGATAAAACGTGTAAAAGAGAAAGGATCGCTCCGATGGCGATAACTATGCGCAAGGACAATCGGAGAAAACACAATTGACACCAAGTTATACCTTATCCGGGCCGAACGGATAGAATGTTGAGGTTAATGGGAATGGGATATCGGAATCAGGGTTACAAAAAGTCCGACAGGTGCGCCGAGCAGAGATTTCCGAGGAGAGAGAATCATCTGTTCAATGTCGAAGCGCCGGGCAAAGGTAATCGTTGAGTATTGTTGTCTAATAAGCAAATATTTGTAAAAGTACCGCCCGCCAATTATTAATAGACTTTGGATATATTACAGCACAACTAAAAGTGAAACATGTATTTTCTTACATATGACGCTTATAAAGGTTAAAATAAGCAGAAGATAATTCAACAAAATTAATGATAATAAACGAATATTTTTAAAGTCGTACGTGAGATATCAAAACAATTATTTTATAGTATATTCACACAATATGTTTCAAAATTCTACAATAATAATAAATATTCTCCTGATACCAAAAAGCGGAAAACTGAAAAAAAAATTAGTAAACTTCCAAATTTCCTGCTAGGTATTCGTGCGATCATCTTATTTATTATATCCTCCTGATACTAAAATGTAGGAAAATCTAATTTGAAAGGAAGAAAAATTCATCAAATTTTAAATTTCTCGCAGAGAATTCATGCTACCATATTCGCTTGTTATTTCTCCCTCATTTCCCACATGGGGAAAGAGTAAAGCAAAATTCTGCAATTTTACGATTTTGTAACAGGAGAATATAATGAGTGAGGAGGTTGTTCTAAGGATTCATGTTACCTCTTCGCTTATTATATTCTCCTAAAAAAAATTTCACACGAGGGGAAGAAGCAAAACAGAATTCTGCAATTTTACGATTTTGTAACAGGAGAATATGATTAGTGTGGAGGTTATCAGCGTGAGGAGTTTGTTCTAATGATTCATGTTACCTCTTCGCTTATTATATTCTCCTGAAGAAAATTTCAC
>NW_014554698.1:0-1560 GCF_001313825.1 Dinoponera quadriceps | reverse complement strand
GACTTTTACTCACAAACTCCGCATGCACTTTTGCACTCACCCAATATCTAATTATGTTGCCAAACTGCCACTAGAAATATACTAGAACATGTTAACAGGCAAAGCGAGTAAATTAGCGACAAAAACTGAATAGAGCTTGTAACGATCTAATGGCAGATTAGTAGCAAAACTCAAGCAGATCTTATTGCACGCAGTTTGGCGGCAGACTCTGCTGCCAATCTGCTTAGATTGATTCTCAATAGAGAATCTCTGTTGTTAAAAGACAAGCTGAAAATGGACACAGATGATTATGGTTTTAGTGTACGATTAACAGCGATTTTTATCAAATTTGCTACCAATTTACGCACAGTCTGCGATTAATTCGCTTGGATAAATATTGAGAATAACAGTATATTAATGTTATAATTTCCCATTCGACAATGTAACTATTATGTACAACGTATGTTATATTAAACTTAACATCATTGCATAGAAGATTGTAATATTGATGTAACGTTACTGTCATTTGATATTTACTGGATGGCTAACAAAAGTATTTTTTCATTGTATATTTATATCTTGATTAAGGCAAGTGAGAAGAAAAGTTTTCAGGTATGGTTGACTTTATGCCAGGAGTATACTATAATCTACTATTGTAGTATCTTAATAGATATTATCGATCGCAAATAAAGTTTTAGTAATACGCTTTGGAAATGCAGTAAATTAGATTTGACTCACCCGAGGAACTCTGACCGATTTGTGACCTCGAAAGAGTAGCTAAGTGCGATACAGCGCTACTTTGAGGTGGATTGTTCATGTTATGCCTATAGTAGTAATACGCTGATTTTGGCGAGCTGGAGCACGTGGCCTCGGTATCGGAGGCGTAGTCCAACGAAGGCCGGTGTCGCCTCGTCAAAGTACCAAATTGGCCTTGCCTCTGCGCGGCGGATGTCACATCCGTCTGGCCACTGTACCTCGTGTTATAACGCAATGCTGATGTACCTAGAAGCGACAGAGAACTGTTATAATATTCCAGACGATATCGCGAGTAAACACGCAGTCGAAATTATTTTTAATTCGATCTTCACGTTTCAATTTACAGGAAGCATCCTAAATACTAAAGATAAATCAAGAGAACACCATATTTTGATCATGAACGGACCAAATAAACGTCATAAGTTTTAAGAAACATAAGTCTTAAGAAACCCGATACATTAAATGAGCCGTTTATTTTGAAAGTGGCCTAAGTCCATTTATACTTAAATTGAGATATTTAAGGGTTTGCGTTTCAATGCAATTAAAAATATACGTACAGGATACTAATGAGTCATACTGCTTAAGTATATCTAAAGGAGTTAAATTTATAGTTCCTATTAAAATAATGACAATTATTAAGTGAACAATATGCGTTTTCTTACCAAGAATGAAGTTAGGCCACTTTCAAAATTAACAACCAGATTCCTTATAAAATTTGAAGGAGCCCAAGTCCATTCAACATAATTTAAGATGCTTCAAATTGAAAAAAACAATACTCATTTTATTTTATATATCATTACAACACTTCAAAAACATAATTTATGA
>NW_014554697.1:0-643 GCF_001313825.1 Dinoponera quadriceps | reverse complement strand
ACAACTATATATAATTTTTCGGCTCCGTTTTCTTCTTAGCCAGAGGAAGATAACCCAAGTGATAATGATTCAGAAATAAACTTGCAGAAGAAGTTAAATCGTATTGCGAACAATTAGCCTCCTTTTTTTTCCATCTAAAATATTCGAAAATTTCTACTACTCAACAAACTTATGCCATTTATCGAAACGAGCAAACTAATTCCGAATCATCAATTTGGTTTTNTCCACAACGACATTGAAGCAGGAAGGTACTGCTCTGTGGCCTTTCTTGATATCTCGCAGGCCTTTGATAGTTTATGGCATGAAGGCTTACTGTACAAAATAAAGCGCGATTTGCCGATAGATTTATATGCAATTCTTATGTCTTATCTTACGGATGGAACATTTCTGGTAAAGCAGGGCGAAGCAGTGACGCAGCTTTATTCAATAAACTCTGGAGTCCACCAGGGTAATGTACTGGGATCAATATTGTACCTATTGTATACGGTGGACTTACCAACAACATATGGGAAAGTAACTGCCACATTTGCTGACGATACTGCTATCCTAGCTGCTCATAAGTGTCGGGCTAAATCATTTAACCCTTTCGCGGTTGAGTGCTCTGGAAAGAGTTGCGCTCTAAGCAGCCGATGCCAGATCGACC
>NW_014554696.1:0-967 GCF_001313825.1 Dinoponera quadriceps | reverse complement strand
GAAACTCGCGAGTTTGCGTGTCATAGGCGAAGTAACGTTAATGTGGAGTGAATCTGGCGATTCTTTACGCTATATCGTGAACGGATGCAAATTGGCGAGTGTGATTGAAATATCCAGCTTTATTACGTTATTTCCATGCAGCACCTTCGAGAATTTCAGCGGGGAAGCGTTTCTCTCGATTCTACATCAGAACACCTGAACAAATGAAAATTCACGTTTCAGATTGAATCTTTTCGACGAAATACGCTAGTTCCACCAGAAAAAGTAAAAAAAATCATAATTCGAGCGAAACTCGCGAGTTTGCGTGTAATGGGCGAAGTAACGTGAATGTCGAGTGAATATTGCGTTTCTTTACGTTAAATCGTGAACGGATGCAAATTGGCGAGTGTGATTTTAATATCAAGCTTTATTACGTTATTTCCATGCGGCACCCTCGTGAATTTCAGCCGGGAAGCGTTTCTCTCGATTCTACATCAGGACACCTGAACAAATGAAAATTCACGTTTCAGCTTGAATCTTTTCGACGAAATACGCTAGTTTCACCAGAAAAATAAAAGAAATCATAATTCGAGCGAAACTCGCGAGTTTGCGTGTAATAGGCGAAGTAACGTTAATGTCGAGTGAATATTGCGTTTCTTTACGTTAAATCGTGAACGTATGCAAATTGGCGAGTGTGATTGAAATATCCAGCTATATTACGTTATTTCCATGCAGCACCCTCGAGAATTTCAGCCGGGAAGCGTTTCTCTCGATTCTACATCAGAACACCTGTACAAATGAGAATTATAGTTTCGGCTTGAATCTTTTCGACGAAATACGCTAGTTCCACCAGGAAAAGTAAAAAAAATCATAATTCGAGCGAAACTCGCGAGTTTGCGTGTAATGGGCGAAGTAACGTGAATGTCGAGTGAATATTGCGTTTCTTTACGTTAAATCATGAACGGATGCAAATTAGCGAGTGGGATTG
>NW_014554695.1:0-490 GCF_001313825.1 Dinoponera quadriceps | reverse complement strand
GGCTTTCGCTGAATGGCGACCTCGGGGTGTTCCCCGTCGTTTCTTCTTTTTCACCCCTTTCACCCGCGGTCGTCTGGGTTTTAAAGTGCCAATAAGGGGAGCGGCAAAAAAAGTGGAGAAAGGCAAGAAAAATATTCGATATCACTGGGCTCGTGCCACGGCTACGTGTCCGACGCGCGGGAGCAATGAGAACTAAACACACTCGCCGGGGACGAGCGAGCGAGTGGGTGCTGGCGCATCCCCGACGCAAGCGATAGCGGCAGCAGCAGCCACATATAAAACGAGAGATCTTGGCACCATTAAACGTGTCCTAATGTATTTAATGGCGAGTTCTCGTGCGCGGCGAGTAGCTTAGCCGGCGTGGGCGGGCTGCGTGTCAAAACACACACGTCCAAGTCGCACGCGATTCCGCGCGTAAATTAAATCCGAGCGGTGGCTCAATTTCCTCTCGAATCTTGGCTCTCTTCATGGCAACGAAGTATCCCTGTAT
>NW_014554694.1:667-982 GCF_001313825.1 Dinoponera quadriceps | reverse complement strand
TTCTTATACAAATAAAGTGTTACGTTCTCAAATACTTTCAACAGGTTATAGTCACAGGCCGCCTAAATATTAAACAAGATTCTAGCGCGATTATTGTGGTTAAGTGTGCCACGCGCTTTTGTCAGGATAAGACTGTTACAAAGACTTTGATATTCAAGTACTCTCTCTATAGACGATTTAATCGGGTACAATGGCAACAAATGTAAGTGTAACAACGCGCATTGAGGTTCTAACGAAAGAGAACTACGATACATGAAAAATTCAGGTCGAGGCTTTGCTTATAAAGGACGACCGGTGGGAATACGTGAGCGGCGA
>NW_014554694.1:0-530 GCF_001313825.1 Dinoponera quadriceps | reverse complement strand
CTACAATATATACGAGGCTGTGAGACTGCCCGCCAGGTATGGCTTAAGCTAGAATTAATATACGCGTCAAAGGGTCCCGCAAGGAAAGTTGAACTCCTGAAGCAACTCATGCTACAACGCTTGCAAGAAAGAGGTGATGTGCGAGTACACATGGCGCAATTCTTTGATGCTGTTGACAAATTAAGTGCCATGGAGGTTGAGATAAATGGTGACTCGTTGTGTATAATGTTATTGTATAGTTTGCCTGCCAGTTATGATAATTTCAGAATGGTGATAGAGTCGCGTGACGAGCTTCGCTCTCCCGACGCTTTGAAAGTAAAAATCTTAGACGAAAGCGAAGTTCGGCGTCAGGCGGACGTTATCGAAGCTGCAAGCGCTCTCGCAACAAAACATAACGGCGGTAACGACAAGAGGCATTCTAGAAGACGCAAAAATAGGTCAGTCAATAATGAGACAAAGTCACAGCATCGGCCAATGATATGGCTGTTACACATGTGGAATTTCTAGACACAAGTCACCGGAGTGCCCTG
>NW_014554693.1:0-346 GCF_001313825.1 Dinoponera quadriceps | reverse complement strand
CATTAGTTCATGTGTTCTGATGTAGATTCGAGAGAAACGCTTGCCGGCTAAAATCCTCGAAAGTGCCGCATGGAAATAACGTAATAAAGCTGGATATTTCAATCCCACTCGCTAATTTGCATCCGTTCATGATTTAACGTAAAGAAACGCAATATTCACTCGACATTCACGTTACTTCGCCTATTACACGCAAACTCGCGAGTTTCGCTCGAATTATGATTTTTTTTACTTTTTCTGGTGGAACTAGCGTATTTGGTCGAAAAGATTCAAGCCAAAACGTGAATTTTCATTAGTTCAGGTGTTCTGAAGTAGAATCGAGAGAAACGCTTCTCGGCTGAAATTCTCG
>NW_014554692.1:0-3266 GCF_001313825.1 Dinoponera quadriceps | reverse complement strand
TATTACTTGTTCCAGTCGATGCAGCACGGCTTGGTGGATACACACTTCAGAAATTACGAGGATGTGCGAAAATGGATCGACGAATGGATTGCATCAAAAGACCAATCGTTCTATCGTCGCGGAATCTACGCGTTGCCCGAAAGATGGGAAAAATGTATAGCTAGCGAGGGAAAATACTTCGATTAATGTATTTTTTGCTTTTGATATCGAAATAAATGAGTTTTTTAACCCGTTAACGTGCAAAAGACGTAATTTGGACGCTCAAGTTTGAATCAGTATCATGTAATCTATTCGATCGAAAAATGATTGAAAATCACTGTACCTTATGTTTTCGAGGGTGCTCTTTCGAATGGTGATGGTGAAGAAAATTAAAAAAATTTTTCAACCACTAGAAATTTGATAATAAAAAAAATTGTGATTTTTTCCATTTTTTATTTTTTTAAACGACTTTTTCGTATTCTATACATTTTTTTATGTGCCTAAAACTAGAAAATCTTGTGTCCATGGCATTTGAACTTCAAAATGGTATAATTAGATATGTCTGAAAAATTTTTTGGTGAAGCACAATGGCTGAAAAAAAAACTTTCTTTCTTAAACTTGACGAATTTTTACATCAAAACTATAAACTTTAGCGAAAAATTCCTAGGAACAAAAATGTCTCAGACATAGTCAAGGAACACCCTCAAATTTTTTCAGAATTCTCTGAGGCAATTTTCGATTTTGTGGAAAATACGGAAATATAATTTTCCTAAAATGTCTCAAAAAATGTCGAAGAAATTTTTGAGTGTTCTTTGACTAATTCTAAGACATTTTTGTTCTGAGAAATTTTTCGCTAAAGTTTATAGTTTTCGAGATAAAAATTCGTCAATTTTTTAAAATATAAAATGGTAAAATATTGTAGTAAATATTACTACGTACTGTCATTTTGATGTTTGTTATCCAACGATGTTATAATCGTCGTTGCCCATCTCTTACCACGGGGAGGTCGACAATAGAAAGAGATATTTTTATTTTTTTTATTTTTTTTATTTATTTATTTGTTTTTCTTTTTTTTACTTTTTTTTACTTTTTTTTACTTTTTTCATACTTATTAATTTCTTTATTATTTCTCTGAAATTTTGTTGATAATACTCATTTGAAAATTATGGATTTATTTATGTGAATTGCGGAAACATATCAAACACAGATATTTTTGGCAGTCGACACAATATTTTTGGGTTCTGGAAGCACATTTCGAGAAGTTAAAGCAATTTTTTTTTTCTTTGATTGTTTCGTGTACATGATCTTGCAGGTTTTTTAAATTCTTTATGAGATACGTTGAAACTACATCTAATGAAATGTCTTTTACCGTAATTTATTTTTTCTCAGATGCTAAATTCCTAAGTACAACAGCATTAGTGATAGATGCTTGAATAATTCTCATTAGAATCACCCAAGTCCACTTTTTAGATCTAATACACGGCAACACATTGCTGTAATAAAAATCATGCTGGTCCACTCCACCCATAAAATTCTTGTACTGCTTGAAAGCATTAGGGCTTGGTACTTTTACTTTATTACGTTCCTCTTTCGAGTAGTGTCTAGCTGTAGATAAAGGAGTAACGCCAGCAGCTGTTGAGAGTAACGAAACGATTTTTGAATCCATTACTGTTACATAATTGATCCCGCTATTTTTCTCGTATTTCACAGAATACGTTCCTCATTTTGACTTTTTATCTATATCACTAGCGACACCGGTTACTCTATTTGTTCGCACAGTACCAGTAGCTCGAAGACCAATTTTTTGCAGATGAACCAAAAGATCTGGGCTGCAGAAAAAATTATCAAAATAAATGTGATAACGAATGATGTTTCTTGGTGTCACACATGTTAGAAGCTTTTGGAGCATTTGCAAAACGACGCGACTACCCAAAGCACAATTATTTAATTTTTTTGAGCAAAAAGAGTTTGATCCTTTGCCACAATAAATATCAAAATCAAAAATATAGCCTTCTTTATTGCAAATAGCCCATAGTTTTAAGCCAAAACGTACAGGCTTACCTCTCATAAATTGTTTCAATACTGTTCGTCCAAAATACTTGATCATGCATTCATCAATCGACAAAGCTGTGGAAAAGAAGCCAAATTGTTGAGCATTTTTTCGAAATATTTCTAAGGGAATGCATACGCGCCAAGCTTTATCGTTTTCATTTTTGTTTTCGTCCTTCTATAGTCTAATTTTTGATTTTATATTTTCAAACTTTTTGCAACTCATGGCTGATTTTACGGGTTCACAGGCGAGTAGAGGGTTAGACGATCAATAATCTCTTTGAGATTTTCTCTGGTTGACGATCGATAGAATAATTATTCCTAAAAATGTATTTAGATCATGACGAGAGAGATCACCACTATCGCATACTGTTGCTTCTATTATAAATGCTTTCAACTCGTCAGAGAAAAATAGTTCGAATAAATCAGTCAAAGAACAGTTGCAGATTTTCTTACGATCAGATTTTGAAAGCAAAAATTCACTTTTTAGCTCTTCGTTATATCTTTTCTCTCCATCTATCCACTCATAAACATGATCTGGTTCTAATTTATTTTGATCGTCCGAATAGCTATCAAGAACTTGATAGTATGAAGTAGTCGGTATTGCACTTTCAATGAGCGAGCTGAATTCATTGTTTTCATCTTTATTTTCTGAATCTGATTCTGAATCATGATCTTGAGAAACGTCTAAATTTGGGATCATTATAACATCAAAATTCTCATCATTCTCAGTAATTTCAAAATCAGGCTGTCGACGAGAAAGTCTAGACCGTTTTTTAGGTGGCATTTTTACAGCGAATGGGGATAATATTGCTATTGTTTTGTTTTTTCTTCACAAAAAATAACGTGATGAAATACTATAATTTCAGTTATGTAAACAAATTAGTTTATTTTCTTAATTTTATGAAAAAGTTAGAAAATATTTGTGAATTTGTAGAAGTACTCTAGAAATAACACTCAAACTATCCGAAACAAAAGCTTTTATAACATAGTCATTAAATTTACCTACAAAATTTTACCAGCTCTTAGACACGTTTTTTCAAATTTCAGAAAATTTTACAATAATACTCAATTATTTTTAAGACAAAGAAGTCGTAGAGATTGCAATAAATTTTTAAACAATGAAATTTTATACAATTAATTTTTTTATTTCCGATACTTTTATGAATATTTAATACTTTTTCAAAATAAATTTTTTTTTTAAATTGACGAATTTTTATCTCGAAAACTATAAACTT